>NC_012871.2:65942109-65945962 GCF_000003195.3 Sorghum bicolor
CCGTGAGTGGATGTACACGGGGCTTCGCATGTAGGACCACAGAGTGGGTTCAAAAGTCCATGGCGTTCTTGGAGCATGCATTTGGCGAGGCCGCTAAAGGGTCGAGAAGGATGCCTTGTCCGTGCAGCAAATGCAAGAACATGTCTAGATTCGAGAAGAGTGAGATGTGGAAACATATCTTCAAGTACGGGTTTGTTGAGAACTATACCCGCTGGATCTACCATGGTGAAGCCAGTCGAATTAGAGAGGAGGTGGTGAGAGAACGTCTAGAGGAGTATGATTGTGATGGTGGGGTGCCAGACATGATGGAAGACGCGCATGACGCATAGTTTGGGGAAGGAATGGAGGACGAGCCAGAGGAATCCGCAAAAGCGTTCTATGAGATGCTCAAATCGGCACAAAAGCCCCTGCATGATCACACAAGGGTTTCGCAGCTGGATGCCTTGGGACGCTTGATGGGGATGAAGTCGCAGTTTAGCATGAGTCGAGAGCACTTTGATTTCACGTTGACAATTATTGGCACCCTTCTTCCGGAGGGTCACATTCTGCCTAAAAACACGTATGAGTCAAAGAAGCTTCTTCGTGCACTTAAGATGCCGTATGAGCAGATTCATGCATGTAAGGAAGGGTGCGTCCTGTTCAGGGGACATCTTAAGGAAGCAACACACTGTCCGAAATGCAATTCCTCTAGGTATGTTGAGGTAAACAGTAGTGCTGGCAGCTTACAACAGAGCCGTATCCCCCATAAGGTCCTACGGTACCTTCCTTTCATACCGAGGATCCAACGGCTGTTCATGATGGAGGAGTCAGCGAAACAGATGACATGGCACAAGAATGGCAAAAGATACAATCCAGACAAAATGGTCCACCCGTCGGATGGTGAGGCATGGAGGCACTTCGATGGCAAACATCCCGGTAAAGCCATGGAGGCACGAAATGTCCGTGTAGCGCTGGCGACAGATGGGTTCAACCCATATGGAATGATGGCGGTCCCGTACACTTGTTGGCCCGTGTTCGTGATCCCCCTCAATCTCCCCCCCGGCGTCATGTTTCAACTGAAGAACATATTATTGTCGCTGATAATACCTGGACACCCGGGGAACAATATGGGTGTGTTCATGCAGCCTTTGTGGGATGAATTGGTCCATGCTTGGGAACACGGTGTACTGACATTCGACCGAGCTACAAAGAGGAACTTCATAATGCATGTGTGGTACCAGTACTCCATGCATGACTTCCTGGCGTATGGCATATTCTGCGCTTGGTGTGTTCACGGGAAGTTCCCATGCCCAATATGCAAGACGGCTGTGAGGTTCACTTGGTTGAAGAGTGGTGGGAAGTATTCTTCGTTTGACCAACATCGTCAGTTCCTTCCTCCTAACCATCCATTCAGACGAGATAACAAGCATTTCAGGAAGGGTGTTCAAGTTCGCGACCCAGTTCCTCACATGATGAGCCCTGCCGAGGTCCGTGCTGAGATAGAGGGTCTGAAAGTTGATGAAGTCAATGGTGGTTTTATTGGATATGCAGATGAACACATGTGGACTCATACGTCGGGCTTGACTAAGCTGCCCTATTTCGATGACCTTCTTCTTCCACACAACATCGACGTAATGCACACTGAAAAGAATGTCGCTGAGGCACTTTGGGCAACACTCATGGACATTCAGGAAAAGTCAAAGGACAACGTAAAGGCCCGATTGGACCTGGAAACGTTGTGCGATAGACCAAATCTAGTGATGAAGCCTCCTGCGGCCGGCAAGAGATGGAAAAGGACTCCAGCTGATTACATCCTGAAACGGGAACATAAGAAGGAAGTTCTACAGTGGATGAAAACATTATTGTTCCCTGATGGGTATGCGGCGAATCTGAGAAGGGGAGTGAACTTGTCTACCCTGCGAGTCAACAGCATGAAGAGTCATGACTTCCACATATGGATTGAGCGGCTCCTACCCGCGATGACTCCAGGATACCTACCTGAGCCTGTGTGGCGCGTGTTGGCAGAGTTGAGCTACTTCTTCCGCCAGCTCTGTGCCAAAGAGTTGTCTCGGGACGTCGTTCGTGACCTAGAGAGTGTAGCACCTGTGTTGCTATGCAAGCTGGAGATGATCTTTCCACCTGGGTTCTTCCTGCCGATGCAGCATCTGATTCTGCACCTACCGTACGAGGCAAAGATGGGGGGGCCCGTGCAGGCCCGTTGGTGTTATCCAATCGAGAGATGTCTAAAGGTTATGAGGAAAAAGTGTAGAAACAAAGCCAGAATTGAGGCTTCCATCGCAGAGGCATCCATTCTTGAGGAGGTGTCGAACTTCACAACCAATTACTATACGGATAATCTTCCTAGCGTGCACAATCCGCTCTCCCGTTACAATGACAACGAGAGTTCGTCGAACCTGAGCCTTTTCAAAGGGCAACTCGGAAGAGCAAGTGCAGGTACCCCCAAGACCTTATGCTATCTTGAGTGGCGCAAGATCATGCTATACTTGTTGCTCAACCTTGATGAAGTGCATGAGTATCAACGACAATTTATTCATGAAACCTGGACCAAGGATTGGGAACCTTCTGCTCAAGAAGAAGATCACCTTCTCAAAAATAATTCGCCCAATTTCATTTCCTGGTTTAGTACGAAGGTATCGTCTAACTTACCATGTTTGATCTTTTTACATTCCACTTTGGTTGTATGAGCAATTACTGTAACGATCTATACCTGTCATCACCTTGCAGGCCATCAAGGATCCTGATATTGATGATGAGTTGAAACAGGTTGCTCGTGGCTGCGCCTATAGGGTCAACTCATTCACAGTTTACGATGTCAATGGGTATCGCTTTCACACGAGAAGTTATGAGGAGAGTCGGCCCAATCGAAGCACCACGAATACCGGAGTTCGTACGCCCGGCACCGATGATCGCGACTATTATGGCATAGTTGAAGAAATATTTGAGCTCACGTTTGAGGGTGCAAAACCTCTCAATGTAGTTATATTCAGATGCCATTGGTTCGATCCAGATGCCGTCAGAAGAGCACCTGAGATTGGGCAAGTCGAAATTCGACATGATCGCGTGTATCATGGAGATGATGTCTATATTGTGGCTCAACAGGCCACACAAGTTTATTATCTCCCATGGGCGTGCCAACAGAATAATAATCTCAAGGGTTGGTACCTTGTGCACTTGGTATCGCCACGTGGTAAAGCGCCTGTCCCGAACGATGACGATTACAACTTTGATCCTAACACATATGTCGGAGAATTCTTTCAACCTGAGGGGCTAGAAGGGAGGTTGGAGATAGATATTCGTTCACTAATGGATATGGAAGTAGACAACGAAGTTGATGAGGACGAGGGATATGAGGTGAATGATGCTAGGGACTTACGATTGCTTGAGCGCTTGAAGTCGCCGAGTGACCATGACGAGGCTGTTAGTAGCGAAGGCGAGGGAGAATCGTTCGACAACATTGATAGCGATGAGGACTAAATTGCATGTAATATTTAATTGTTATTCGTAATTATGTTTATTTCATTTTGCATGTCTTTATAAGTACTTCTTGTGTATTTGTACTAATTGGCTTAATCTTTGTAATTGCAGGCACTCGGCACAATGCCGGGAGGAGGTAGGAGAGCGGGCAGCAGACCCCAGCGACAGGTCGCGTCCCTCTACCAGTCGAGGGACGCCGACGACGGTGCAGAGCCGTCGGTGAGGAGGACGAGGAGCCGCCGCGCACGTACGAGGGAGGAGCCGCCCCCGCGGACACCCCCGGGTGACGAGGACGACGACCACCAGCGGAGGGACGAGGACGACGACCACCAGCGAGGGGGCGAGGACGACGACCACCAGCAGGGGGGCGAGGACGACG